>NC_088398.1:5350398-5355398 GCF_034236695.1 Oncorhynchus nerka
CTGTCTTTCTGTGTGTCAGTCTGTCTTTCTGAAAGTCAATCTGTCTTTCTGATAGTCAATCTGTCTTTCTGATAGTCAATCTGTCTTTCTGATAGTCAATCTGTCTTTCTGATAGTCAATCTGTCCTTCTGATAGTCAATCTGTCTTTCTGATAGTCAATCTGTCTTTCTGATAGTCAGTCTGTCTTTCTGATAGTCAATCTGTCTATCTGATAGTCAATCTGTCCTTCTGATAGTCAATCTGTCTTTCTGATAGTCAGTCTGTCTTTCTGATAGTCAATCTGTCTTTCTGATAGTCAATCTGTCTTTCTGATAGTCAGTCTGTCTTTCTGATAGTCAATCTGTCTTTCTGATAGTCAATCTGTCTTTCTGATAGTCAGTCTGTCTTTCTGATAGTCAGTCTGTCTTTCTGTGTGTCAGTCTGTCTTTCTGTGTGTCAGTCTGTCTTTCTGTGTGTCAGTCTGTCTTTCTGATAGTCAATCTGTCTTTCTGATAGTCAGTCTGTCCTTCTGATAGTCAATCTGTCTTTCTGATAGTCAGACTGTCTTTCTGATAGTCAATCTGTCTTTCTGATAGTCAATCTGTCTTTCTGATAGTCAATATGTCCTTCTGATAGTCAGTCTGTCTTTCTGTGTGTCAGTCTGTCTTTCTGTGTGTCAGTCTGTCTTTCTGATAGTCAGTCTGTCTTTCTGATAGTCAGTCGGTCTACCCCTCCCCCCTCCCTCCCTCTCCCTCCCTCACTCCCCTCCCCCACCCACCCTCCCTACCCTCCATACCCCTTCCCCCTCCCTCCCTCTCCCTCCTCCCTCCCTCCCTCCCCCTCCCTACCCCTCCCTCCCTCCCACCCCCATCCCTACCCCTCCCCCACTCTCCCTCCCTCCCCCACCCTCCCCCTCCCCTCCCCCTCCCTCCCTCCCACTCTCCACTCTCCCCCAGGTACTGCTGGCTGAGGAGAGAGGAAGTGAGCGGCTGTTTGCGGTGAAGGTGTTAAAGAAGGATGTGCTGTTCCAGGATGAGGACACAGAGAGCGCCATGGTGGAGAGGAGGGTTCTGGGACTGGCCAACCGCCCCCACTTCCTCACAGCACTCTACTCAGCCTTCCAGACAGAGGTGTGTGTGATGGAGCAACATGCCTTACCACAATACCCTCCTGGCAGTTTGCAGCAAAGTCCTTAAAGTGCATTCACTACATGTAGTCATTATGTCTGTCAAACAATCATGTAGAATAAACACTGTTCAGTCAATGAACAGCCAGGGACATGTCAGTGCTTTGAATTATCAGGTCTTGAATCAATTTGTTTTGGTCAATGAACCTCAAGTTTAAGACATTTAGGTGTTTCACCCTTTAATCATATTGGTCTTAGTTGACCCAGATCTGTGTTGAAATGAACCAATGAAATAATTAGCTTTGCTTCCCTTAACAAGGTCATTAGTCCTGGAGGAGAGGTTATTTGAGAACAGATTGCTTTTTCATTTTGACTGGAGGGGAATTACATAATGTGTATGTGTGTGTGTATGGGTGGGAGTGCATGCCTACACCTACATTGTGTGTGTGTGTATAGGTGGGAGTGCGTGCCTACACGTACGTTGTGTGTGTGTATGGGTGGGTGCGTGCCTACATGTACGTTGTGTGTGTGTATGGGTGGGAGCGCGTGCCTACACGTATGTTGTGTGTGTGTATGGGTGGGAGTGCGTGTGGGAGCTCGTGCCTACATGTAGGTTGTGTGTGTGTATGGGTGGGAGTGCTTTGTGTGTGTGTATGGGTGGGAGCGCGTGCCTACACGTACATTGTGTGTGTGTATGGGTGGGAGCGCGTGCCTACACGTATGTTGTGTGTGTGTATGGGTGGAGGCGCGTGCCTACACATACGTTGTGTGTGTGTATGGGTGGGAGCACGTGGTACATTGTGTGTGTGTATGGGTGGGAGCGCGTGCCTAGCCTACATGTACGTTGTGTGTGTGTATGGGTGGGAGCGCGTGCCTACATGTACCTTGTGTGTGTGTATATGGGGGCGAGCGCGTGCCTACATGTACCTTGTGTGTGTGTATGGGTGGGAGCGCGTGCCTACACGTACCTTGTGTGTGGTGTATGGGTGGGAGCGCGTGCCTACATGTACCTTGTGTGTGTGTATATGGGTGGGAGCGCGTGCCTACATGTACCTTGTGTGTGTGTATGGGTGGGAGCGCGTGCCTACATGTACCTTGTGTGTGTGTATGGGTGGGAGCGTGTGCCTACATGTAAGTTGTGTGTGTGTATGGGTGGGAGCGCGTGCCTACACGTACCTTGTGTGTGGTGTATGGGTGGGAGCGCGTGCCTACATGTACCTTGTGTGTGTGTATATGGGTGGGAGCGCGTGCCTACATGTACCTTGTGTATGTGTATGGGTGGGAGCGCGTGCCTACATGTACCTTGTGTGTGTGTATGGGTGGGAGCGCGTGCCTACATGTACATTGTGTGTGTGTATGGGTGGGAGCGCGTGCCTACACCTACATTGTGTGTGTGTATGGGTGGGAGCGCGTGCCTACACGTATGTTGTGTGTGTGTATGGGTGGGAGTGCGTGTGGGAGCGCGTGCCTACATGTAGGTTGTGTGTGTGTATGGGTGGGAGTGCTTTGTGTGTGTGTATGGGTGGGAGCGCGTGCCTACACGTACATTGTGTGTGTGTATGGGTGGGAGCGCGTGCCTACACGTATGTTGTGTGTGTGTATGGGTGGAGGCGCGTGCCTACACGTACATTGTGTGTGTGTATGGGTGGGAGCGCGTGCCTACACGTACATTGTGTGTGTGTATGGGTGGGAGCGCGTGCCTAGCCTACATGTACGTTGTGTGTGTGTATGGGTGGGAGCGCGTGCCTACATGTACCTTGTGTGTGGTGTATGGGTGGGAGCGCGTGCCTACATGTACCTTGTGTGTGTGTATATGGGTGGGAGCGCGTGCCTACATGTACCTTGTGTGTGTGTATGGGTGGGAGCGCGTGCCTACATGTACCTTGTGTGTGTGTATGGGTGGGAGCGCGTGCCTACATGTACGTTGTGTGTGTGTATGGGTGGGAGCGCGTGCCTACATGTACATTGTGGCAGGGTCTACAGTCAATCACGGACTACAAGAAGAAACCCAGCCCAGTCACGGACCAGGATGTCTTGCTCCCAGGCAGACTAAATCACTTTTTTGCCCGCTTTGAGGACAATACAGTGCCACTGACACAGCCTGCAACGAAAACATGCGGTCTCTCCTTCACTGCAGCCGAGGTGAGTAAGACATTTAAACGTGTTAACCCTCGCAAGGCTGCAGGCCCAGACGGCATCCCCAGCCGCGCCCTCAGAGCATGCGCAGACCAGCTGGCCGGTGTGTTTACGGACATATTCAATCAATCCCTATACCAGTCTGCTGTTCCCACATGCTTCAAGAGGGCCACCATTGTTCCTGTTCCCAAGAAAGCTAAGGTAACTGAGCTAAACGACTACCGCCCCGTAGCACTCACTTCCGTCATCATGAAGTGCTTTGAGAGACTAGTCAAGGACCATATCACCTCCACCCTACCTGACACCCTAGACCCACTCCAATTTGCTTACCGCCCAAATAGGTCCACAGACGATGCAATCTCAACCACACTGCACACTGCCCTAACCCACCTGGACAAGAGGAATACCTATGTGAGAATGCTGTTCATCGACTACAGCTCGGCATTCAATACCATAGTACCCTCCAAGCTCGTCATCAAGCTCGAGACCCTGGGTCTCGACCCCGCCCTGTGCAACTGGGTACTGGACTTCCTGACGGGCCGCCCACAGGTGGTGAGGGTAGGCAACAACATCTCCTCCCGCTGATCCTCAACACGGGGCCCCACAAGGGTGCGTTCTGAGCCCTCTCCTGTACTCCCTGTTCACCCACGACTGCGTGGCCATGCACGCCTCCAACTCAATCATCAAGTTTGCGGACAACACAACAGTGGTAGGCTTGATTACCAACAACGACGAGACGGCCTACAGGGAGGAGGTGAGGGCCCTCGGAGTGTGGTGTCAGGAAAATAACCTCACACTCAACGTCAACAAAACTAAGGAGATGATTGTGGACTTCAGGAAACAGCAGAGGGAACACCCCCTATCCACATCGATGGATCAGTAGTGGAGAGGGTAGCAAGTTTTAAGTTCCTCGGCATACACATCACAGACAAACTGAATTGGTCCACTCACACTGACAGCGTCGTGAAGAAGGCGCAGCAGCGCCTCTTCAACCTCAGGAGGCTGAAGAAATTCGGCTTGTCACCAAAAGCACTCACAAACTTCTACAGATGCACAATCGAGAGCATCCTGGCGGGCTGTATCACCGCCTGGTACGGCAACTGCTCCGCCCTCAACCGTAAGGCTCTCCAGAGGGTAGTGAGGTCTGCACAACGCATCACCGGGGCAAACTACCTGCCCTCCAGGACACCTACACCACCCGATGTTACAGGAAGGCCATAAAGATCATCAAGGACATCAACCACCCGAACCACTGCCTGTTCACCCCGCTATCATCCAGAAGGCGAGGTCAGTACAGGTGCATCAAAGCTGGGACCGAGAGACTGAAAAACAGCTTCTATCTCAAGGCCATCAGACTGTTAAACAGCAATCACTAACATTGAGTGGCTGCTGCCAACACACTGTCATTGACACTGACCCAACTCCAGCCACTTTAATAATGGGAATTGATGGGAAATGATGTAAATATATCACTAGCCACTTTAAACAATGCTACCTTATATAATGTTACTTACCCTACACTATTCATCTCATATGCATATGTATATACTGTACTCTAGATCATCGACTGCATTCTTATGTCACTAGCCACTTTAACTATGCCACTTTGTTTACTTTGTCTACATACTCATCTCATATGTATATACTGTACTCGATACCATCTACTGTATGCTGCTCTGTACCATCACTCATTCATATATCCTTATGTACATATTCCTTATCCCCTTACACTGTGTATAAGACAGTAGTTTTGGAATTG
>NC_088398.1:5360398-5380398 GCF_034236695.1 Oncorhynchus nerka
TGTCCTCCCTCCTGTCCTCCCTGTCTGTCAGATTGTAGCCTACCAGTCCTATGGTAAGGCAGTTGACTGGTGGTCATATGGGGTGCTGCTCTATGAGATGTTGGCTGGACAGGTATGACTTGACTTCTCCATTCTATCTAGCACTGAATCTAGCACCAATGGCTTCAACACAATAGAAACAACTATGTCCCCTCTCTCTCTCAATTTCTATTTCAATTTAAGGGGCTTTATTGGCATGGAAAACATATGGAAAACATTGCCAAAGCAAGTGAAATAGATAATAAACAAAAGTGAAGTAAACAATCAGAAATGAGCAGTAAACATTACACTCACAGATTTCCAAAAGAAAAAGACATTTCAAATGTCATATTATGTCTATATACAGTGTTGTAATGATGTGCAGATAGTTAAAGTACAAAAGGGAAAATAAATATAAATATGGGTTGCATTTACAATGGTGTTTGTTCTTCACTGGTTGCCCTTTTCTTGTGGCAACAGGTCACACATCTTGCTGCTCTGATGTCACACTGTGGTATTTCACCCAGTTGATATGGGAGTTGATCAAAATTGGATTTGCTTTCAAAGTCTCTCTCTCTCTCGCTCACCTCCCTCCCTCTTTTTCTATCTTCCTCCTCTTCCCTCCCATCTTCCCTCTCTCCCTCTGCATTCCCCCTTCCCCCTTCCATACTCTCTCACCCCCCTCAACTCTCCCTTTCCTCCACTGTCCTCCCCACCCAGCCTCCCTTTGATGGTGTTGATGAGGAGGAGTTGTTTCAGTCCATCATGGAGCAGAGTGTCTCCTATCCCAAGAGTCTGTCCCGTGAGGCCGTCGCCATCTGCAAGGGGGTAATCTACATCCTATTCAATTCACTTAGGAACAGTCAAGAAGGCATATCTCACCATGTCATTTTTAAGTCAACATAGTGGAAGGTACAGCATACTAACCTTGCAACTCTGCAAGAATGATATTTCAAGACAACGCTCCATCGTTCTATTGCTCTCAACCTCTTTTCTATCTCTCCTTCTCTACCTTTCCCTCCATTTTCACACTCTTCTTCTTTCTTCCTCTCCACTGTGCCCAGCTCCTGACCAAGCACCCAGCGAAGCGACTGGGCGGAGGGGAGGAGGGGGAGAAAGAGATACGGGAGCATCACTTCTTCCGTTGGATGGACTGGGACCGACTGGAGAGAATGGAGATACAGCCTCCCTTCAAACCCAGAACTGTTAGTCTCTAACTCTACCTCCTCTATTCTCTCTCTACTTCTTCCTCTACCTCTACCTCCTCTATTCTCTCTCTACCTCTTCCTCTACCTGCTCTATTCTCTCTCTACCTCTACCTCTACCTCCTATATTCTCTCTCTACCTCTTCCTCTACCTGGTCTATTCTCTGTCTACCTCTACCGCCTCTATTCTCTCTCTACCTCTTCCTCTACCTCTACCTGATCTATTCTCTCTCTACCTCTTCATCTACCTCTACCTCCTCTATTCTCTCTCTACCTCTTCCTATACCTCTACCTGCTCTATTCTCTCTCTACCTCTTCCTCTACCTCCTCTATTCTCTCTCTACCTCTTCCTCTACCTCTACCTCCTCTATTCTCTCTCTACCTCTTCTTCTACCTCTGCCTCCTCTATTCTCTCTCTACCTCTACCTCTTTCTCTACCTGCTCTATTCTCTCTCTACCTCTACCTCTACCTCCTCAATTCTCTCTCTACTTCTTCCTCTACCTCTACCTCGTCTATTCTCTCTCTACCTCTTCCTCTACCTGCTCTATTCTCTCTCTACCTCTACCTCTACCTAATCTAATCTCGCTCTACCTCTTCCTCTACCTCTACCTCCTCTATTCTCTCTCTACCTCTTCCTCTACCTGGTCTATTCTCTGTCTACCTCTACCTCTACCTCCTCTATTCTCTCTCTACATCTTCCTCTACCTCTACCTGATCTATTCTCTCTCTACCTCTTCATCTACCTCTACCTCCTCTATTCTCTCTCTACCCCTTCCTCTACCTCTACCTCCTCTATTCTCTCTCTACCTCTTCCTCTACCTCTACCTCCTCTATTCTCTCTCTACCTCTTCCTCTACCTCTACCTCCTCTATTCTCTCTCTACTTCTTCCTCTACCTCTACCTGCTCTATTCTCTCTCTACCTCTACCTCTACCTCCTATATTCTCTCTCTACCTCTTCCTCTACCTCTACCTCCTCTATTCTCTCTCTTCTTCCTCTACCTAATCTAATCTCGCTCTACCTCTTCCTCTACCTCTACCTCCTCTATTCTCTCTCTACCTCTTCCTCTACCTGCTCTATTCTCTCTCTACCTCTACCTCTACCTCCTCTATTCTCTCTCCACCTCTTCCTCTTCCTGGTCTATTCTCTGTCTACCTCTACCTCTACCTCCTCTATTCTCTCTCTACCTCTTCCTATACCTCTACCTGCTCTATTCTCTCTCTACCTCTTCCTCTACCTCTACCTCCTCTATTCTCTCTCTACCTCTTCCTCTACCTCTACCTCCTCTATTCTCTCTCTACCTCTTCCTCTACCTCTACCTCCTCTATTCTCTCTCTACCTCTACCTCTTTCTCTACCTGCTCTATTCTCTCTCTACCTCTACCTCCTCTATTCTCTCTCTACTTCCTCATCTACCTCTACCTCCTCTATTCTCTCTCTACCTCTCCCTCTACCTGCTCTATTCTCTCTCTACCTCTACCTCTACCTAATCTAATCTCGCTCTACCTCTTCCTCTACCTCTACCTCCTCTATTCTCTCTCTACCTCTTCCTCTACCTGGTCTATTCTCTGTCTACCTCTACCTCTACCTCCTCTATTCTCTCTCTACCTCTTCCCCTACCTCTTCATCTACCTCTACCTCCTATATTCTCTCTCTACCTCTTCCTCTACCTCTACCTGCTCTATTCTCCCTCTACCTCTTCATCTACCTCTACCTCCTCAATTCTCTCTCTACCTCTTCCTCTACATCTACCTCCTCTATTCTCTCTCTACCTCTTCCTCTACCTCTACCTCCTCTATTCTCTCTCTACCTCTACCTCTTTCTCTACCTGCTCTATTCTCTCTCTACCTCTTCCTCTACCTCTACCTGCTCTATTCTCTCTCTACCTCTCACTCTACCTGCTCTCTTCTCTCTCTACTTATTCCTCTACCTCTACCTGCTCTATTCTCTCTCTACCTCTACCTCTACCTCCTCTATTCTCTCTCTACCTCTTCCTCTACCTACTCTAATCTCTCTCTACCTCTTCCTCTACCTCTACCTCCTGTATTCTCTCTGTACCTCTTCCACTACTTCTACCTCATGTATTCTCTCTCTACCTCTTCCTCTACCTGCTATAATCTCTGTCTACCTCTTCCTCTACCTCCTGTATTCTCGCTCTACCTCTTCCTTTACCTCTACCTCCTCTATTCTCTCTCTGTCTCTTCCTCTACCTCTACCTCCTCTATTCACTCTCTACCTCTTCCTCTACCTGCTCTATTCTCTCTCTACCTCTTCCTATACATCTACCTCCTCTTTTCTCTCTCTACCTCTTCCTCTACCTCTACCTGCTCAATTCTCTCTCTACCTCTTCCTCTACCTCTACCGCCTCTATTCTCTCTCTTCCTCTTCCTCTACCCCTACCTGCTCTATTCTCTCTCTACCTCTTCCTCTACCTAATCTAATCTCTCTCTACCTCTTCCTCTACCTCTACCTCCTCTATTCTCTCTCTACCTCTTCCTCTACCTGCTCTATTCTCTCTCTACCTCTACCTCTACCTGCTCTATTCTCTCTCTACCTCTTCCTCTACCGCCTCTATTCTCTCTCTACCTCTTCCTCTACCTCTACCTCCTCTATTCTCTCTCTACCTCTTCCTCTACCTGCTCTAATCTCTCTCTAACTCTTCCACTACCTCTACCTCATCTATTCTCTCTCTACTTCTTCCTCTACCTGCTCTATTCTCTCTCTACCTCTACCTCTACCTGCTCTATTCTCTCTCTACCGCTTCCTCTACCGCCTCTATTCTCTCTCTACCTCTTCCTCTACCTCTACCTGCTCTATTCTCTCTCTACCTCTTCCTCTACCGCCTCTATTCTCTCTCTACCTCTTCCTCTACCTCTACCTCCTCTATTCTCTCTCTACCTCTTCCTCTACCTGCTCTATTCTCTCTCTACCTCTTCCTCTACCTGCTCTATACTCTCTCTACCTCTACCTCTACCTCCTGTATTCTCTATCTACCTCTTCCACTACCTCTACCTCCTGTATTCTCTCTCTACCTCTTCATCTACCTGCTATAATCTCTCTCTACCTCTTCCTCTACCTCCTGTATTCTCTCTCTACCTCTTCCTCTACCTGCTCTATTCTCTCTCTACCTCTTCCTTTACCTCTACCTCCTCTATTCTCTCTCTCTGTCTCTTCCTCTACCTCTACGTGCTCTATTCTCTCTCTACCTCTTCCTCTACCTCTACCTGCTCTATTCTCTCTCTCTACCTCTTCCTCTACCTCTACCTCCTCTATTCTCTCTCTACCTCTTCCTCTACCTCTACCTCCTCTATTCTCTCTCTACCTCTTCCTCTACCTCTACCTCCTCTATTCTCTCTCTACCTCTTCCTCTCTCTCTACCTCTTCCTCTACCTCTACCTGCTCTATTCTCTCTCTACCTCTCCCTCCACCTGCTATCATCTCTCTCTACTTATTCCTCTACCTCTACCTGCTCTATTCTCTCTACCTCTATGTCTACCTCCTCTATTCTCTCTCTACCTCTTCCTCTACCTCCTCTATTCTCTCTCTACCTCTTCCTTTACCTCTACCTCCTCTATTCTCTATCTGTCTCTTCCTCTACCTCTACCTCCTCTATTCACTCTCTTCCTCTACCTCTACCTGCTCTATTCTCTCTCTACCTCTTCCTATACCTCTACCTCCTCTATTCTCTCTCTACCTCTTCCTCTACCTCTACCTGCTCAATTCTCTCTCTACCTCTTCCTCTACCTCTACCGCCTCTATTCTCTCTCTCCTTCCTCTACCTCTACCTGCTCTATTCTCTCTCTACCTCTTCCTCTACCTAATCTAATCTCTCTCTACCTCTTCCTCTACCTCTACCTCCTATATTCTCTCTCTACCTCTTCCTCTACCTCTACCTGCTCTATTCTCCCTCTACCTCTTCATCTACCTCTACCTCCTCAATTCTCTCTCTACCTCTTCCTCTACATCTACCTCCTCTATTCTCTCTCTACCTCTTCCTCTACCTCTACCTCCTCTATTCTCTCTCTACCTCTACCTCTTTCTCTACCTGCTCTATTCTCTCTCTACCTCTTCCTCTACCTCTACCTGCTCTATTCTCTCTCTCTACCTCTCACTCTACCTGCTCTCTCTTCTCTCTACTTATTCCTCTACCTCTACCTGCTCTATTCTCTCTCTACCTCTACCTCTACCTCCTCTATTCTCTCTCTACCTCTTCCTCTACCTACTCTAATCTCTCTCTACCTCTTCCCTCTACCTCTACCTCCTGTATTCTCTCTGTACCTCTTCCACTACTTCTACCTCATGTATTCTCTCTCTACCTCTTCCTCTACCTGCTATAATCTCTGTCTACCTCTTCCTCTACCTCCTGTATTCTCGCTCTACCTCTTCCTTTACCTCTACCTCCTCTATTCTCTCTCTGTCTCTTCCTCTACCTCTACCTCCTCTATTCACTCTCTACCTCTTCCTCTACCTGCTCTATTCTCTCTCTACCTCTTCCACTACCTCTACCTCCTGTATTCTCTCTCTACCTATTCCTCTACCTCTACCTGCTCTATTCTCTCTCTACCTCTCCCTCTACCTCTACCGCCTCTATTCTCTCTCTACCTCTTCCTCTACCTCTACCGCCTCTATTCTCTCTCTTCCTCTTCCTCTACCCCTACCTGCTCTATTCTCTCTCTACCTCTTCCTCTACCTAATCTAATCTCTCTCTACCTCTTCCTCTACCTCTACCTCCTCTATTCTCTCTCTACCTCTTCCTCTACCTGCTCTATTCTCTCTCTACCTCTTCTACCTGCTCTATTCTCTCTCTACCTCTTCCTCTACCGCCTCTATTCTCTCTCTACCTCTTCCTCTACCTCTACCTCCTCTATTCTCTCTCTACCTCTTCCTCTACCTGCTCTAATCTCTCTCTAACTCTTCCACTACCTCTACCTCATCTATTCTCTCCTCTACTTCTTCCTCTACCTGCTCTATTCTCTCTCTACCTCTTACCTGCTCTATTCTCTCTCTACCGCTTCCTCTACCGCCTCTATTCTCTCTCTACCTCTTCCTCTACCTCTACCTGCTCTATTCTCTCTCTACCTCTTCCTCTACCGCCTCTATTCTCTCTCTACCTCTTCCTCTACCTCTACCTCCTCTATTCTCTCTCTACCTCTTCCTCTACCTGCTCTATTCTCTCTCTACCTCTTCCTCTACCTGCTCTATACTCTCTTCCTCTACCTCTACCTCCTGTATTCTCTATCTACCTCTTCCACTACCTCTACCTCCTGTATTCTCTCTCTACCTCTTCATCTACCTGCTATAATCTCTCTCTACCTCTTCCTCTACCTCCTGTATTCTCTCTCTACCTCTTCCTCTACCTGCTCTATTCTCTCTCTACCTCTTCCTTTACCTCTACCTCCTCTATTCTCTCTCTCTGTCTCTTCCTCTACCTCTACGTGCTCTATTCTCTCTCTACCTCTTCCTCTACCTCTACCTGCTCTATTCTCTCTCTACCTCTTCCTCTACCTCTACCTCCTCTATTCTCTCTCTACCTCTTCCTCTACCTCTACCTCCTCTATTCTCTCTCTACCTCTTCCTCTACCTCTACCTCCTCTATTCTCTCTCTACCTCTTCCTCTCTCTCTACCTCTTCCTCTACCTCTACCTGCTCTATTCTCTCTCTACCTCTCCCTCCACCTGCTATCATCTCTCTCTACTTATTCCTCTACCTCTACCTGCTCTATTCTCTCTACCTCTATGTCTACCTCCTCTATTCTCTCTCTACCTCTTCCTCTACCTCCTCTATTCTCTCTCTACCTCTTCCTTTACCTCTACCTCCTCTATTCTCTATCTGTCTCTTCCTCTACCTCTACCTCCTCTATTCACTCTCTTCCTCTACCTCTACCTGCTCTATTCTCTCTCTACCTCTTCCTATACCTCTACCTCCTCTATTCTCTCTCTACCTCTTCCTCTACCTCTACCTGCTCAATTCTCTCTCTACCTCTTCCTCTACCTCTACCGCCTCTATTCTCTCTCTTCCTCTTCCTCTACCTCTACCTGCTCTATTCTCTCTCTACCTCTTCCTCTACCTAATCTAATCTCTCTCTCTACCTCTTCCTCTACCTCTACCTCCTCTATTCTCTCTCTACCTCTTCCTCTACCTGCTCTATTCTCTCTCTACCTCTACCTCTACCTGCTCTATTCTCTCTCTACCTCTTCCTGTACCTCCTCTATTCTCTCTCTACCTCTTCCTCTACCTCTACCTGCTCTATTCTCTCTCTACCTCTTCCTCTACCGCCTCTATTCTCTCTCTACCTCTTCCTCTACCTCTACCTCCTCTATTCTCTCTCTACCTCTTCCTCTACCTGCTCTAATCTCTCTCTAACTCTTCCTCTACCTCTACCTCCTCTATTCTCTCTCTACCTCTTCGTCTACCTGCTCTATACTCTCTCTACCTCTACCTCTACCTCCTGTATTCTCTCTCTACCTCTTCCACTACCTCTACCTCCTGTATTCTTTCTCTACCTCTTCCTCTACCTGCTATAATCTCACTCTACCTCTTACTCTACCTCATGTATTCTCTCTCTACCTCTTCCTCTACCTGCTCTATTCTCTCTCTACCTCTTCCTTTACCTCTACCTCCTCGATTCTCTCTCTCTGTCTCTTCCTCTACCTCTACCTCCTCTATTCTCTCTCTACCTCTTCCTCTTCCTATACCTCTACCTCCTCTATTCTCTCTCTACCTCGTCCTCTACCTCTACCTGCTCTATTCTCTCTCTACCTCTTCCTCTACCTCTACCTCCTCTATTCTCTCTCTACCTCTTCCTCTACCTCTACCTCCTCTATTCTCTCTCTACCTCTTCCTCTACCTCTACCTCCTCTATTCTCTCTCTACCTCTTCCTCTACCTCTACCTCCTCTATTCTCTCTCTACCTCTTCCTCTACCTCTACCTCCTCTATTCTCTCTCTACCTCTTCCTCTACCTCCTCTATTCTCTCTCTACCTCTTCCTCTACCTCCACCTCCTCTATTCTCTCTCTACCTCTACCTCTTTCTCTACCTGCTCTATTCTCTCTCTACCTCTACCTCTACCTCCTCTATTCTCTCTCTACTTCTTCCTCTACCTCTACCTGCTCTATTCTCTCTCTACCTCTACCTCTACCTGCTCTATTCTCTCTCTACCTCTTCCTGTACCGCCTCTATTCTCTCTCTACCTCTTCCTCTACCTCTACCTGCTCTATTCTCTCTCTACCTCGTCCTCTACCTCTACCTGCTCTATTCTCTCTCTACTTCTTCCTCTACCTCTACCTCCTCTATTCTCTCTCTACCTCTTCCTCTACCTGCTCTAATCTCTCTCTTCCTCTACCTCTACCTCCTCTATTCTCTCTCTACCTCTTCCTCTACCTAATCTAATCTCGCTCTACCTCTTCCTCTACCTCTACCTCCTCTATTCTCTCTCTACCTCTTCCTCTACCTGGTCTATTCTCTGTCTACCTCTACCTCTACCTCCTCTATTCTCTCTCTACCTCTTCCACTACCTCTACCTCCTGTATTCTCTCTCTACCTATTCCTCTACCTCTACCTGCTCTATTCTCTCTCTACCTCTCCCTCTACCTCTACCGCCTCTATTCTCTCTCTACCTCTTCCTCTACGTCCACCTCCTCTATTCTCTCTCTACCTCTTCCTCTACCTCTACCTGCTCTATTATCTCTCTACCTCTTCCTCTACCTCCTCTATTCTCTCTCTACCTCTTCCTCTACCTGCTCTAATCTCTCTCTACCTCTACCTCCTCTATTCTCTCTCTACCTCTACCTCTACCTCCTCTATTCTCTCTCTCATTCTATCTCTCTCTCTCTACCTCTTTCTCTGTCTGTCTCTCTCATTCTCTCTCTCTCTACCTCTTTCTCTGTCTGTCTCTCTCCTTCTATCTCTCTCTCTCTACCTCTTTCTCTGTCTGTCTCTCTCTTTCTATCTCTCTCTACCTCTTTCTCTGTCTGTCTCTCTCTTTCTATCTCTCTCTCTCTACCTCTTTCTCTGTCTGTCTCTCTCTTTCTATCTCTCTCTCTACCTCTTTCTCTGTCTGTCTCTCTCTTTCTATCTCTCTCTCTACCTCTTTCTCTGTCTGTCTCTCTCTTTCTATCTCTCTCTCTCTACCTCTTTCTCTGTCTGTCTCTCTCTTTCTCTCTCTCTCCCTCTCTCTCTACCTCTTTCTCTGTCTGTCTCTCTCTTTCTATCTCTCTCTCTCTACCTCTTTCTCTGTCTGTCTCTCTCTTTCTCTGTCTGTCTCTCTCTTTCTATCTCTCTCTCTCTACCTCTTTCTCTGTCTGTCTCTCTCTTTCTCTGTCTACGTCTCTCTCTCTCTCTTAATATTCCGCTTTCTTGAGCCTCTTCAAACCTAGAACTGTCAGTAAATCCCACAGGAGTTATCTATCTCTGTCTTCCTCTCCATGTCTCTAAATCCTCCTCCTCTCTTCATAATGACTCTCCTCAACACTCAGGGGTTCAATATTTCAACCTTCCTCTCTCCATCCATCTTTTTGTATTCAACTTTCTCTATAGTTTATCTTTCTATTCCTTTTTCAATTCAATTCTAGGGGCTTTATTGACATAGGAAACATATATATTACACTGCCAAACCAGGTGGAATAGATACAAACTGAACAGTAAACATTACACTCAAAAAAGTTCCAAAAGAATAAAGACATTTCAAATGTCATATTATGTCTATATACAATGTTGTAACAATGTGCAAATAGTTATAGTACAAATGGGAAAATAAATAAACATAAATATAGGTTGTATTTACAGTGGTGTTTGATCTTCACTGGTTGCCCTTTTCTTGTGGCAACAGGTCACAAACCTTGCTGCTGTGATGGCACACAGCATTCTGGTATTTCACCCAATACATACGGGAGTTTACCAAAATTGGATTTGTTTTCTAATTCTTGGTGGTTCTGTGTAATCTGAGGGAAATACGTGTCACTAATATGGTCGTACATTTGGCAGGAGGTTAGGAAGTGCAGCTCAGTTTCCACCTCATTTTGTGGGCAGTGAGCACATAGCCTGTCTTCTCTTGAGAGCCATGTCTGCCTAAGGCAGCCTTTCTCACGTGTCAGTTTTTCTCCCACTCCCTCATCACTATATACTGTATACAGTATATATCTCGTCATTTCTCCCTCATTCTCAGAGATAGACCTTGAGCATTCTGGAACAGACAAGAGTGTCATAACATTCATGACCCTCCCGCCCTGGGGTCCCGCCCCCTTGTCTCGTATGCAAATCTATGCCATCATTAGCCTGTCACTTAGCAGTCTGTGGCCGTGCCAGCCAATGGCTGAGTGGGCAGTGAGGTGTCAGAATGTGCTCTGGGGTCAGAGGCCAGGCCCATTAGCCAAATGAGATTCATATCAACCAACAGAGCAGCTGTCACACGCTGAGGGGAACAAGGACCACACATGACATGCTTTACTGTACACATGAGGGAGAGAGAAGGAGGGAGAGAGAAGGAGGGAGAGAGAAGGAGGGAGAGAGAAGGAGGGACAGGCAGAGAGATAATTCATGTGTGGATGTGTGTGCCCGTGTGTGTGGAAGGAGTTACATTTTTCTCTCAGTCCTTTATTTCATGTGTATATATGTGTTCTATGTGTAATAATCTCTCTCTCTCTCAGGGTGGGAAGAAAGGGGAGAACTTTGACAAGTTCTTCACAGCAGCTCCGTCCGTGCTGACACCCTCTGACCCTGACGTTCTGGCGGCCATTGACCAGGAAGACTTCCTGGGCTTCTCCTTCATTAACCCTGAGCTCGCCCCCCCGACCCTCACTGCCATCTGAGGGGGGCAGCTCTGTCTCTCTCCACCCACAATTTTTTGAAGGCCACGACTCGGTTTCGCTCTGCTCTCTGCTCTTTCGGAGGGGGCAGCTCTCCGTATTTGTATCCTCTTCTCTTGGTCTGAAGGGAGCAGCTCTGTCTCTCTCTATCCTCTCTGTCTGGGGGTGCTCCCCACACATTCCCCTCACTGCCTAACAGTCATTTTCTAAAGAAAATAAGTTAAAAACAGAGAATAGCACACCATTTAAACACAAACAATCAGTCTACACAACCTACAGATAACTCTCCCTCTGTGCTATACTCTAGAGCCTGAGTTCATGGCTTATTCTTCAGAGGAAAATCTGTGTGATACGGGGATGGATGGGGCAGATTAGCGGTAAAAGTCAAATAACACATTTAGTTGATGCAATGCATACAAAACAACATCACTGTTATTTAAAGATGATGCAGTTCATTGCAAACAGATACTGTAAGATGACACTGAATCTGACTTAAATCTGTAGTGATTTTAAGGTAAATGTATTTTATGACATGGTATCATGCTATTGTGGTATCAATATCAGATCTATTACATAGAAATACAGCTAGAGCTGTCTATATGCCAAATTTATAATCCATTACTTATGAAATTAATTACCTCTGATATTATGTAAAGCAGTATTTCTTGTGTCATGTAATGTCATATTGTGTTCTATTACATTGTTCTATTATATTATTACCAAAAAATTGCTCCTTGTTTTGTGTTTCCAATTTAACTTCAATCCATTGATGATATAATTGTGATATATAGCTAGAAACCTAGAAGATGGGTAAGAAATCAAATCAATCATTATATATTACTGCTTGAAGAAAAGTTGCTCCTAATCAGTGATCTGGGATCAGATTCCCCTACCTACCCCCAGTCCTAACTATAACCGTTAGACGAGGTGAGGTGAATGGTAACCAATCATGAAAATGAAACCATCTAACCCTGTGTTCTGAGGTTAAGGGTTATTTTAACTAACTACATGATTACTTACTCTCCCATCTCCATCAACAAATAAAATATTTTCCACTTGGACTACCAAGTCAACCATCTGATTGATGTTTCCATACTGCACTGATACTGATATGCCCTGTCAGCCTTACACGTTGTCATCTCTCATTCTATTCCTAGATCAGTTGCTATATTTCTTCACTTTCTTGCTGATTTGACACTTTGACCTGGACCCAAATTGAATGTGAAAGCGCTAACTCAGGTCCAACTGAGCTAACTGACCCGGGTTGGCACTACATCAGACACGTGACCTGAGACTACCCAGGATATCTGAGATGAGGAGAGGACGTTTTTATAATGTGATGTGGATCTCAGTGGACATTTTGGCTGAGGTTCACCAACCAGTGACAGAGTAAATACTTCTCATACGGTTTTGTTCCATTTCTTGCTGAGACTAGCTGAATGTCTGAGATAAAGGAGGATAAGACTGTTTTAACATGTGATGTGGATCTCAGTGGCCATTTTGGCTGAGGTTCACCAACCAGTGACAGAGTGACAGGGAGTGACACATCTCAGAAGGAAACGTAGTAAGGAGTTAGGAGTTAGGAGTTAGGAGTTAGGTAGCATGGTTAGGACATTTTCAGTAGAGTTGGGATTCAGTGAGCTACAATGCTTCATGTTATGCCCCAACTAATAATATGCTTATATGCAAGCATATAACAAATCAAATCCAATTTTATTTGTCACATACACATGGTTAGCAGATGTTAATGCGAGTGTAGCGAAATGCTTGTGCTTCTAGTTCCGACCATGCAGTAATAACCAACAAGTAATCTAACTATGTCACAACAACTACCTTTTACACACAAGTGTAAAGGAATGAATAAGAATATGTTCATATAAATATATGGATGAGCGATGGCCGAACGGCATAGTCAAGATGCAGTAGATGATATACAGTACAGTATATACATATGAGGTGAGAAATGTAAGGTATGTAAACATTATATAAAGTGGCATAGTTTAAAGTGACTAGTGATACATTTATTACATCCCATTTTTAATTATAAGATAAAGTTGTTATCTTATATTAACATTGTTATCTTATATGAGATAGCATGTAATATTGTTACAACCTTTGTAGATTTTAATTTACATAAGTAGTTTAGTTTTATATAAATGAGATTAGATCAAGTCCTCATTCTTAGTTGGCACATTCCCTGTACGGGTCTATACTCTAGTGTACTGTACTACATTGTAAGGTACTATATTGTACTGTGCTGCACGGTAATTTGCTGTGTAAGGACATTGATCCACCACTGATAAGGTTCAAATGTGGGACAGGTCAATACATGGAAACATAATCATGACGTATTCATGTTCTGTCGTTAAAATATACTTGACCTGGAGAGTGTTGGCAGGCAAAGTTCTGGACTGTTTTATATTACATCTAGGATCCCCATTATGGTCTGTTACACTGGAATTTGTCTTAGTTATTAGTGAGGAAAAAACGGTCAAATATTTGTATACTTATGAAAACATAGTCATGTGAACTATTGTAATCCTGGTGAAATTATACACAGAGTCCTTCTTGGCCTTTGTGCTGTTGTCTGTGCCCAATAATGTTTGTACCATGTTATGTGCTGCTATCATGTTGTGTTGCTACCATGTTGTTGTCATGTGTTGTTGCTACCATGCTGTGTTGTCATGTGTTGCTGCTATACTATGTTGATATCTTAGTTCTCTCTGTTTACATTTGTATACCATCACATACTGTATCTCTATTAGGGAATACTTTGGAACAGATCTCCACATTTAAAGTCCCTTGGAGACTTGCTGGTGTTTTTAGTCTTCTATGTCCACAATAAGATAATGAACTTGGGGGACAAATAAAATCACCTGCAGGACAAATTCAGAGCTGTTACTGTCGGCTACTTTAAAGGGTCAACCAGGTTTGAGTGGTCATCATCACCCAAGGTCAGTTTGGGTTCAGGGTCAAACAGAAAGGGATTTGGGTAGATAGATAGATAGATAGATAGATAGATAGATTACTACAGTACACATCTATTAGTTGTAGATATTAAAATCATAGAAGATTTTAAGTTATGCATTTATCATTTATCTGTATATTTATTAGTTGGGTTATTTCATGTTTTGTGTATTGGGAATACATCAAAAATCCTAATAAAATGAACTGGAAAGTCTGAAAAATACTTTTGTCTAATGTTTATGCCTCGAAATGTCTGAATCATGAAAGTGTCAACATAGTGTGTAATTAACATACTGACTGTACTAACATGTTCTAGTTCCACTCTTAACCAGCAATCCATCACACCCTCTTTCCCAAGCCTTTTGTCAATCTTCACACACACACACACACACACACACACACACACACACACACACACACACACACACACACACACACACACACACACACACACACACACACACACACACACACACATGTAAGGTCCTCTTAATGTACTGTGGTAGTTGTCGAACCAGCAAAACCACCATCCTCGTGTCTCAATTTCACTCCCTGTAGTCGTCCTTCCCTCACTGCTGTCCCTCACTGCTGCCCCCCCCCCCCTTCACTCAACCCCGCACCATCACGATGGGAGTACTATGTCCCCATAGAGATCTGTGTTATAACAATTTGACCTTCACGTTAGAATCTCATCAACTTCTTTCTCTCCCTGTCAACCTCCCTACTCTCGCTCTTCCTCTAACCTGCATCCTCTGTCGCTCACTCTCTCTTTTACCTCTCTGTCCATCCTCTCTCTGTCTCTGCCTCCCACCTCCTCACTAGCTCTCTCTTTCTCTGCCTCCCACTTCCTCACCTGCTCTCTCTTTCTCTGCCTCCCACCTCCTCACTAGCTCTCTCTTTCTCTGCCTCCCTCCTCCTCACTAGCTCTCTCTTTCTCTGCCTCGCACCTCCTCACTACCTCTCTCTTTCTCTGCCTCCCACCTCCTCACTAGCTCTCTCTTTCTCTGCCTCCCACCTCCTCACTAGCTCTCTCTTTCTCTGCCTCGCACCTCCTCACTACCTCTCTCTTTCTCTGCCTCCCACCTCCTCACTAGCTCTCTTTCTTTGCCTCGCACCTCCTCACTAGCTCTCTCTTTCTCTGCCTCCCACCTCCTCACTAGCTCTCTCTTTCTCTGCCTCCCACCTCCTCACTAGCTCTCTCTTTCTCTGCCTCGCACCTCCTCACTACCTCTCTCTTTCTCTGCCTCCCACCTCCTCACTAGCTCTCCCTTTCTTTGCCTCGCACCTCCTCACTAGCGCTCTCTTTCTCTGCCTCCCACCTCCTCACTAGCTCTCTCTTTCTCTGCCTCCCACCTCCTCACTAGCTCTCTCTTTCTCTGCCTCGCACCTCCTCACTAGCTCTCTCTTTCTCTGCCTCGCACCTCTTCACTAGCTCTCTCTTTCTCTGCCTCCCACCTCCTCACTAGCTCTCTCTTTCTCTGCCCCCACCACCTCACTAGCTCTCTCTTTCTCTGCCTCCCACCTCCTCACTAGCTCTCTCTTTCTCTGCCTCCCACCTCCTCACTAGCTCTCTCTTTCTCTGCCTCGCACCTCCTCACTAGCTCTCTCTTTCTCTGCATCCCACCTCCTCACTAGCTCTCTCTTTCTCTGCCCCCCACCACCTCACTAGCTCTCTCTTTCTCTGCCTCCCACCTCCTCACTAGCTCTCTCTTTCTCTGCATCCCACCTCCTCACTAGCTCTATCTTTCTCTGCCTCCCACCTCCTCACTAGCTCTCTCTTTCTCTGCCTCCCACCTCCTCACTAGCTCTCTCTTTCTCTGCCTCCCACCTCCTCACTAGCTCTCTTTCTTTGCCTCGCACCTCCTCACTAGCTCTCTCTTTCTCTGCATCCCACCTCCTCACTAGCTCTCTCTTTCTCTGCCTCCCACCTCCTCACTAGCTCTCTCTTTCTCTGCCCCCCACCTCCTCACTAGCTCTCTCTTTCTCTGCCCCCCACCTCCTCACTAGCTCTCTCTTTCTCTGCCTCCCACCTCCTCACTAACTCTCTCTTTCTCTGCCCCCACCTCCTCACTAGCTCTCTCTTTCTCTGCCTCCCACCTCCTCACTAGCTCTCTCTTTCTCTGCCCCCCACCACCTCACTACCTCTCTCTTTCTCTGCCCCCACCACCTCACTAACTCTCTCTTTCTCTGCCCCCCACCTCCTCACTAGCTCTCTCTTTCTCTGCCTCCCACCTCCTCACTAACTCTCTCTTTCTCTGCATCCCACCTCCTCACTAGCTCTCTCTTTCTCTGCCTCCCACCTCCTCACTAACTCTCTCTTTCTCTGCATCCCACCTCCTCACTAGCTCTCTCTTTCTCTGCCCCCCACCACCTCACTAACTCTCTCTCTCTGCTTGGCTGCAGTGCTGAACCTCTTTCACTCTTTCTTTATCTTCCTCCTTTCATTCTACAGAAGATAATTCGTGTCTTGTCTCCTTCACCCTGTCGAAATGACCCACTGTGTTTCACACAAGCCTTTCTGGTTTATGTTCCTATGATGATAGACTGTGTGTGTTCTAGCTGTAGTTTTATGATAGAGATGTATTTCATGTGTAATGACCACTGTTGCATCTGTGAGAACACATCTGATCTCATCATTCAAACTGACATTCCTGAATGTGTTTCTGTGTGGGTAACTTGTATATATGAAACCTATACCCACTTTGCACTTATCTTGTGTCAGTCAAACATTCTGAATTTCTAACATAACCTTCCTCCTCTCTCTCTCTCTCTCTCTCTCTCTTCTTGCCTATTTGTTCACCTCTCTCTTGTCTCTCCATCACCCTCTCTCTCTTTATTCACTCCTTTTCTCATTTTCTCCCCAGCTGTTCTCTCCATCCCCCTTATCTCTCCTCTCTTTCTCCCCTCCATCCATATCTCTCTCCCCCACCCCCCACCCCCTCTCTCTCTCTCTCTCTCTCTCTCTCTCTCTCTCTCTCTCTCTCTCTCTCTCTCACTCTCACTCTCACTCTCCCCCCATGAGGTCAGAGTGTGCAGCAGTCTATTGATATCTCTCCTAAAAATATAGGATTCCTCCACCAGCCATCTAAATATAGGATGGGGGACAGAGACCACAGGAGAAAAGGGAGGGGGTAAGACGGAGAGGAGGGAGGGAGACAGCAGGTTACAGTGGGCTATATTTCCATTCCTATCTACTGTATCTATCTAGTATCTACTGTATCTCTTTAGTATCTACTGTATCTATCTAGTATATACTATATAAATCTAGTATATACTGTATCTCTTTAGTATCTACTGTATCTATCTAGTATCTACTGTATCTACTGTATCTACTGTATCTAGTTACCATCTACTGTATATATCTAGTATCTACTGTATCTATCTAGTATCTACTGTATCTCTTTAGTATCTACTGTATCTACTGTATCTAGTTACTATCTACTGTATATATCTGGTATCTACTGTATCTATCTAGTATCTACTGTATCTACTGTATCTAGTTACTATCTACTGTATATATCTAGTATCTACTGTATTTATCTAGTATCAACTGTATCTCTTTAGTATCCACTGTATCTACTGTATCTAGCTAGTATCTACTGTATCTACTGTATCTACTGTATCTAGTTACTATCTACTGTATATATATAGTATATATTGTATCTATCTAGTATCTACTGTATCTCTTTAGTATCTACTGTATCTACTGTATCTTTTTAGTATCTACTGTATCTCTTTAGTGTCTAACGTATCTATCTAGTATCTACTGTATCTACTGTATATATCTAGTATCTACTGTATCTATCTAGTATCTACTGTATCTCTTTAGTATCTACTGTATATATCTAGTATCTACTGTATATATCTAGTATCTACTGTATCTATTTAGTATCTACTGTATCTATCTAGTATCTACTGTATCTATCTAGTATCTACTGTATCTACTGTATCTATCTAGTATCTACTGTATCTCTTTAGTATTTTGTGTATCTCTTTAGTATCTACTATATATACTGTAGCTATCTAGTATCTACTGTATCTATCTAGTGTCTACTGTATCTCTTTAGTATCTACTGTATCTCTTTAGTATCTACTGTATCTATCTAGTTTCTACTGTATCTACTGTATCTAGTTAGTATCTACTGTATCTATCTAGTATCTACTGTAACTCTTTAGTATCCACTGTATCTACTGTATCTATCTAGTATCTACTGTATCTATCTAGTGTCTCCTGTATCTCTTTAGTATCTACTGTATCTACTGTATATATCTAGTATCTACTGTATCTACTGTATCTATCTAGTATCTACTGTATCTATTTATTATATACTGTATCTACTGTATCTATCTAGTATCTACTGTACCTATCTAGTATCTACTGTATATTTTTAGTATCTACTGTATCTATCTAGTGTCTACTGTATCTATCTAGTATCTACTGTATCTATCTAGTATCTACTGTATCTATCTAGTATCTACTCTATCTACTCTATCTATCTAGTATCTACTGTATCTATCTAGTATCTACTGTATATATCTAGGATGTCATAAGGTGAACGCACCAATTTGTAAGTCGCTCTGGATAAGAGCGTCTGCTAAATGACTTAAATGTTAAATGTAAATGTAGTATCTACTGTATCACTTTAGTATCTACTGTATCTATCTAGTATCTACTGTATCTACTGTATCTATCTAGTACCTGCTGTATCTCTTTAGTATCTGTGTATCTCTTTAGTATCTACTGTATCTACTGTAGCTATCTAGTATCTAATGTATCTTTTTAGTATCTACTGTATCTATCTAGTATCTACTGTATCTACTGTAGCTATCTAGTATCTAATGTATCTTTTTAGTATCTACTGTATCTATCTAGTATCTACTGTATCTACTGTAGCTATCTAGTATCTAATGTATCTTTTTAGTATCTACTGTATCTATCTAGTATCTACTTTATCTACTGTATCTATCTAGTATCTACTTTATCTCTTTAGTATCTACTGTATCTACTGTATCTATCTAGTATCTACTGTATCTCTTTCGTATCTACTGTATATATCTAGTATCTACTGTATCTCTTTAGTATCTACTGTATCTCTTTAGTTTCTACTGTATCTATCTAGTATCTACTGTATCTAACAAGTATCTACTATATATTTTTAGTATCTACTGTATCTCTTTAGTATCTACTGTATATTTTTAGTATCTACTGTATCTCTTTAGTATCTACTGTATCTTTTTAGTATCTACTGTATCTAACAAGTATCTACTATATATTTTTAGTATCTACTGTATCTCTTTAGTATCTACTGTATATTTTTAGTATCTACTGTATCTTTTTAGTATCTACTGTATCTCTTTAGTATCTACTGTATCTATCTAGTATCTATTGTGTCTCTTTAGTATCCACTGTATCTACTGTATGTACTGTATCTAGTTAGTATCTACTGTATCTACTGTATGTACGGTATCTAGTTAGTATCTACTGTCAGCACCTCTTGATTGTAGTTACACATTCATGGTCACTGTCCACTAACAGTAGTGTGTGATAATGATGCTCTCTTTAATTTGAACACTCATAGTTAATACATTTCCACCACAATGACAGGTCACGTACAGGCTGCATAAATCTCCCTGAATATACTTGAATGTTATCTGACTGTACAGTATTGTTTATGTAAAACTTCTGTAATAGTCTGCATCGTTTTTTATTTAACCAGGCAAGTCAGTTATAAATAAATTCTTATTTACGATGACAGCCTACGCCGGCAAACCCGGACGACGCTGGGCCAATTGTGCCCCGCCCTATGGGCTCCCAATCATGACCGGATGTGATACAGCCTAAATTCAAACCAGGGACTGTAGTGATGCCTCTTGCACTGAGATGCAGTGCCTTAGACAGCTGCCCCACTCAGGAGCCTGTTACCTCCAAACTAATGTCTCTATTTAATCTGCACCTTGTGTGTGGAATGTGTGTCTCTAAGGCATTTCAGACGGTTGTTATGGGACC